>NC_052508.1:15243234-15286198 GCF_014356525.2 Nilaparvata lugens
CAATGTGGTTTTTTTCCCTAGTATCATAAGCATGACTATGGATCTTTTCTTCAAGTTATGGAGATTCTTTCTAGTAAGCATGATTACATGAAATATGTAGAGATTTATGACAGTTGATATTTTTGTTTTTTTTGAGAAGAGGTCGACAGTGATCTAGATAGCCTGCACCTGTCAATATTTTGATAGCCTTTTTCTGCAACAGTAGGACCTTATTAATGTGGCAGCTGTTTCCATATACTAAAATTCCGTATGCAATAATTATGCTGAGTTTCTGAGGTATTTTTCCAGTACAAAATTCTTCATAATAAGAAGATATCCCATGATATAGGTCGTTTGTGTACCAAATTTCAAGCCGATTGCTGACTAAACTGAACTGTTTTGTGATGTCATAGAATGCCAATTTATGCTTGAATTGAATTTCACTATATAGCATAATATTTTGAATCGTCAATTTTGAAATTTGTTGTTTCAGGTGGAGACATTCAATGGAGAGCCAATACAGCTGGTGCGACTTCGGAATCCGTTGGGGGTAGTGGGTGAGAATATGTGGGGGCGTGGTCACGTGACTCGACCGAGTGGGACGAGGTGCCTCCGCACGAGAAGAGCGCCTCAATGCCAGGCATTGCGCTGACGGCGAGTTTTGGTCAGTAACAACCCAAACTAGTTCCTCACAATTGTCACTACATCACGTACTCTTCAATTCACATTTTGTTTTTCATGGCCAAGCACTTTATAATTAATTTTTTCAAGTTATTGAAAATTGTTTCAAGTCTTTTCACTTTCAAACAAAGGCTCGGTTGCACAAAAGCCTGTTGAATTTTAATCGTGATTGAGTATCACTGAGAACCAATCAGAGGAGCCTTCTGTTCAAAAAAGCCGTTCATGATTGGTTTTCGTGGTAGTTAATCATGATTAAGATATAACAGGCTTCTGCTCATCGGGGCCAAAGTGTCTCAACCTCAACAAAACGAATCTTCAACTAAAATATTTTTTAATAATTGAAAAAAATATTCAATTTAGACAAAATTGAATCATTTTCTGACACTGAAGAAAACGCACACATCAACAGACAGACTATGAGAAAAAATCAAACATCTGTTTTAATTGGAAAAAACATATTTCATTGTAATATTAGTCTTTTCTAGTCTAGTCTAGTCTAGTCTAGTCTAGTCTAGTTTAGTCTTGTTTAAATTGAAAAAACATATTTCATTGTAATATTAGTCTTTTCTAGTCTAGTCTTGTCTATTTTAGTCTTGTTTAAATTGGAAAAAAACATATTTCATTGAAGTATTAGTATTTTCTAGTCTCTAGTCTATTTTAGTCTAGTTTAAATTGGAAAAAACATATTTCATTGTAATATTAGTCTTTTCTAGTCTAGTCTAGTCTAGTCTAGTCTATTTTAGTCTTGTTTAAATTGGAAAAAACATATTTCATTGTAATATTAGTCTTGTCTAGTCTAGTCTAGTCTATTTTAGTCTTGTTTAAATTGGAAAAAACATATTTCATTGTAATATTAGTCTTGTCTAGTCTAGTCTAATCTATTTTAGTCTTGTTTAAATTGGAAAAAACATATTTCATTGTAATATTTGATTTGTAATTGTGCAGGATGTCGTACTCGGACTTTGTAAAAACGTTCACACATTTGGAGGCGGTGCACCTGGACTCGGACACGTCACGTGACGAGCCATCACTGCACCACAAGCAGACCTGGCAGATGCGTCTCTTCCAGGGCACCTGGCAGAAGGGAGTGTCGGCCGGAGGCTGCAGAAACAATCCTGGCAAGTGAACACACTTTCACAAAAATACAGAGTGACCCACGAAAGGTGTTACAGCTGAAGACTGAATAGATTCTACTTGAAATTTGCAACAAAAAATGTTCAATATAGATTCTACTATATCTTCTATATTATAGATTCAATACAATAGTCTACCATAAAGATTCTACTTGAAATTTGCAACAAATTTGCATTCAATACCGTATAGATTCTACCATATATACATTCTACTTGGAATTTGCAACAAAAAATGTTTAATCAAATTTTCTTATATCGACCTTAGTTTTCGAGATTTACAGTATCGATTTCTTATTATTATTTCAATCCAATTCAAAAAATTTTTATTGATTCTTCAAAGCAAAAAAATATACAAAAAACAAAACGTTCAGCAAAAATATAAGAAACCAATCACCTGCAAGGAAAATCTTGTGCGCAGGTGAGAGTTGCTAATACGATTCAATACGAGTCATTAAGAGCTTACAAAAAGATGAAATAAGAAACTATATAATATAATAATAAAAGAATATTATGAATAAGGGTGAAAGAAAGAAAAGAGAAAGAAAGAGAGATGGCTAACATACTATTGAAACAAAGATAAGAGTCACTCAAAAAGTATGTCCTCGATTTTACTGGTAATTATCCATTCAATAGTTCTTCTTTTAAGCAATGTAACAGAATTTCCATTAATATGTTCAGTAAGGTAATCTGGAATTTTATTGATCAATTTATTAGCTAGGTAAAAATATTGTCTCCGGCGAAACATTAAGATCCATTCTTATATTTTCAAACCTGTTTCTGGAAGGTCGTAAATTGAGGTTTGATTCACGGAATAGAAAAATATCTTTATTATTTCTAATGAAAATTATGAGGTTTTTAATATATAATTGACGGACTGTTAACACTCTAAACTCTTTGAATAAATATTTAGTTGGATTTCCCATTTAGGAGTTGCTTGGCCATCCCAACCTGGGTTTCGATTCCCCAGGAGGTTTGACAAGCGATTTCTGACACAATTACTCCTCACATCCGTGAGGTGAGCAATCATGCCATGTTCGTGATCCACAAATCGTTTGCTCTGAGCAGACGGAGTGAGCCCAACATCACTGTTTTCTGTATTTGGCCTGCCAGTGAGTTGGCACTCTTTTCACAAGCAGGCATTGTTTTCAAATTTGAAAGCAGCGATGAAAGAACCCCTCCAAGGACAACAATCATGAGCACTATCAATTTAGCTGCACAAGACCTATAAAAGCCATAAATACCAGCAGGTTATTCTTTTCAATAAACTTCCCTTAACATTTAGAAGTCTTCCAAGCAGCACATTCAAGAGAATAGTAAAAGAACTGCTGAGACGTAACGCATTCTATACAATAGAGGAATATCTCGATAGTCAAATATTGCAATGTTAAATTTACACATGTTAACTTCAAAATGAGAATGAACTACTCACCTTGTTTTGCCTGCTTGTACGGAATAACTTATTGTCGCGACTAATTTAAGACATTTTCTCATGGCATGACTGTACCTATTATAGCCTATTTATTTTTTATTTGTAGTTTTTAACTTGACACGATCCATATATATTATGTTATATTTGTTGATCAATAAACAATTCTATTCTATTCTATTCTAACTGAGTAGCCTGGGTTCAGTTCCGCAGTTCCACAAAAAGCTCCTGATACTTGGTTCGTTTGTCCTCCTCCATGGCAGCAATATTGCATTCAGCTGGTGCTGAGAATTCAATGACAAATATTGCCTTTGCAATCAAATCCTGGAGGATGATATGAGGCTTTGTTGCTGTTAAAAGGGACATACACAACTTGCGCCCAGCGGTCAAATGGGAGTGATACATGGCTCCGATACACACGTACACTGTTTACGTCGTGACGTCATCACTGCCAGTCACATTATTTTGTCTGTCACTCTCTCTGGAAGTGATAACGGTATATAAACTTTCCGACAACCATCTGCTTTATAACGACCATTCCTTCCTATTCGACTCCAAAAGTGTTCCATTGATTTATCTCGACTTGTGACGAATTTTGAAATCATGAATACATCGAATTTCCAGCTCTGACAGTATGTTGAGAAGGTTGACCCCCGGTTTGTCAAAACCACACCACCCCATCAACTTTTCGATAATTAGCACATATTGATTCTTTCAGGCTGTCACCATGAGTGAGAAAATGAACATGAGTGTTGATATGTTTGCTACGCTAAGTGACAGAGGTTCAAAGTTATTAGTATTTGAAGGTTTTAAGTATTAAAAAAATATATCTAGTGTTTTGCTTGAAGCTTCCTTAGGATACTGTAGTGAATTTGAATTTCGCTCCTTCAGTCGGGGAACTTAATATCAGCTACTAGTGAGAGCGAAATGGCATGACTCGTGATGACGTCACGGACGTTCACTTCGTTACGTTCAATCTGTGAGTGCCCAAACACATTCTGACCGCTGGGCGCAAGTTGCAGATTCCCGTTAAAAGCCTGTAGTGAGGTCCACGTTATAATGGCAGTGGATAAAGATAGAAGAATAGCAATACCGATTCTCTTCATTAATTAATTATATTTCTACACTGTCAAAAAAATAATTGGCATCGTTGTGGACCTAGAAAAGGATAGTACCACCGGCTTTGTCGAATGATAGACAAGGATAGCAAAACCAAAGTTAATCAAATACTGTCATTATAACGTGGACCTCACTATAGTGGTAGAGAATGAATGATTCCAGTATAATCGGAATTTATCATTCTCCACAATGGGTTCTATATCTCCTGGGGCAGCACTGGTGTTTTGTCTATAATACCGTATGAGTGCCTTATATGGTAATAGAACACTCGCAATGCAGCATTATGCCTGTGAATGTAGCCTGCAGTTGCATGCACAGAACAAGCTGCCAATGTGCATCAGGGTCTCTGGTGATTTGTGACACACCCTACATCTGATGTCAGGCACAGGCAAATGCATCACTCTGCTACGATATGACAATGTGTAGATCATCACACCATCTTGACCTGCTAATACGACCCCCTCATATAATGAGGCTGTGAAAAAATATGCCATTGAACCATTTTTGAAAAGGTATAAATAATGTAATGATACCATCAGGATATTACTCATGCTTTATTAGTATAAACTGTTTTAATTTTATTTTTATTTTTTTCAGATACGTTTCACATCAATCCACAACTGCATCTCATACTTAGTGAGCTAGAAGAAGTCATCATATCATTAAATCAACACAGCATAATGGAGCCAAAGGTATGTTATGCCTTTCTATTAAGGTAGTTAATGGTATTTTATAAAAGTAATAATTTATATCTCGATTTGATTACTGTATTCTATTCACTGAAATGAATTGTGTTACTCAAAACAAAGAGTTCACATAATATCACAGCAGATTAATCAGACTGCATCAAGGAATCATCGAAATGTATAATCAATAAACTTTATCAAATTCGGAAGAGAAATAGCTGAAGGTTAACCTTATTTCTATCCTAATCATTTTTATATGTATCGTTGATTAAATGTGATAACTTATTTTTTGTTGAAATGAAGAATAAAGATAGCAAATCTTGAAAACAGATCACAAATTGTAGTTGATTAAAGAATTTATAAATATAGATTGACTTTTTAGTACAAATGAATGTTAAAAGGGTACGGTACTTTGATTTTTAATTTTCATGTATATTTGAATACGATAACTTATAAAAGCACATCATACTATCAACTAGAACTTAATTAATAACCATATCTCAAACTGATCTGTTAACTCTATTAAAAATAGAACTTGTATTTCTCAGTAAATAATACAATATTTCTTTACATTTTTTCATTTTAAAATCATTGAGTTAATATGAAGTTTTTCTCCATGGAAAACAACATCGACTCAGTTTGGAATTACCTTTTTTGGTAAGATTAATTTATTATATTCAATGTGTAGCCTACATAGTGCATAATTATATTTTTCATAATGTGTAATTATATTAAATTTACCTATACGCAACGTCTACCAACTACTATTACGGCAAACTTATTAAAAAACTCTCTCTTGAGGATTCCTCAATACACATTGAGTGCGGTTCCTTAATACAGTTGATACATTTTAATTTGCATATTAATCAATGATTTTATCAATACACAATGATAGACGTTTACTTGTACACTGGTACCGTAAGGTTTGCTGGCTATATAGCTTTACTCAAACTAACTTACATCTGACAAATTTCCATAAGTTTTGACAATCTTTTCCTTTATTTTCAGGTTATTGGATTCACAGCCTACTCATTACCAAAAAACAACTCCGATACCATAGGAAGGGCATTCTTCAAGAAAAACAAATCACTCGTCAATTCTCAGTACACTAATAGTAGACAAGTGAGTGCTTTTGTATTTACTTTTAATAAGAAAATATGAAAAATATATTATAAGAATAATAATATTATTTTCAACAGTAGTGTTAACACTATTATACAATTTGATGTTGTGATAGTGTAAATTAAATATTTTCTTGAAGAATAATTGAATTGTGTACTTCACTCCTCGTCTCTCCCTAAGTTTTGAATTCTGGAAACCTGGATTTCCTGAAATTTATTTCAAATTCTCTGCTTGATTCGTTTGTTTATCTCTCTCCAAATGGACAAGGAAAAATGGCCTTAAGCTTAATCCCATCAAAACACAACCCATTATAATTGGATATTCTCGTCTTATAAACAATATTGACCTTGAATCGATTCACAAAATTAGTGTAGATGGTAATGACATTCCTTACTGTAGCTCAGTTAAAAATTTAGGCATTATTATGAATAATAATGACTGGTCAGAACAAGTGAACAAAACTTGTAAAAAGGTATTCTCAGCCATGCATGCATTGAAGAAAATGCACGATATTCTCCCTAGAAACATTAAATTATTATTGGTTCAATCTCTCATCTTCCCACATTTAATGTATTGTAATTCTGTTCTTAACGATATGCAAGTCACTCTGAATGATAAACTACAGCGTTGCCAAAATTATTGTCTACGTTTCGTCTACTCTCTCCAACGCCATGATCATATCACCCCAGCCCACATTGCTAGTTCAACATTGAAGCTTCCCAATCAAAGGCTTTTTCGAATAGTCAAGCTTGTTAGAGATATCTTGAAATACGGTAATCCGAACTATTTTAAAGATGATTTCAAATTTGTCTCTGAAGGTAGGAGGATAGATGCTTCACATACTAGAACAGGAGAAAGTACTTTAAGGATACCCAATCATCGAACTACTATTTTCACAAAATCCTTCTTAGTCAGTGCCTGTCGTGCATGGAATGCACTTCCTGTTTCTATCAGGTCCATCGAGAGCCGAGCGAGCTTCATCCTGACTTTAAAAAAAATCTTTTGGAATACTCTGCCCTATTGTGCAATTTGTATTGTTTATAGTTAATAAATTGAATTTTTGAATGTTGTTCATTGTTTTCCAGGTTAGCCATAGATGTCAACTGGAACAGGGTGGATACTTGGTAATGCCTACCACGTTTGAACCTGGACAGGAGTCAAGCTTTACGTTACGAGTTTATTCTAGTAAACCACTCAAGTTGAAGTAAGTAACTTAATCACATTTCAGAGTAAACATTATCAAATGATTGACGTAAATTTTAGAATCAGCTTTGAGCTGAATCTGTTTTACCTAATTTCCCCAATCATCCATATGAATTGTATACTATCAATGTGCAAATAAATAGAATGTATTGTTAGTTTGGTGAAAGCGTGAGCATACTTGACTAGCAATTAGGAGGTACCGGATTCGATTCCCCCGGGATGGCAAATAATTTTTGGATAGTAGCTCTTATCGAATTTCCATCTAGCTGTTAACTCTGTTGTTAATATTTTCAGTAGTAGAAGTCTTTGGGGTAGTTTACAGCATTTTACTTTGGATTTTCGTTTAATAATGATAAAATTATAATGAAAATGGGCAGAATACTGATGTTTATTTCACTAATCACTCATGAAAAATTGAAATTCTATTTTGTTTTTAATTTGAATTAGAATGTGAATGTAAGAATGTTCGAATGAAATATTGTATTGTGGATTATCCTCTGCCTTTATATATATGTAAAAAAATGCTTTAGGGTTGTGATAAGATCTTTCTACATACCTATAATTGTTTCACATTGTATCTATATATTTTATTTTTCAATTCTCATATACAGCTGGCTTCCTAATATTTCATTCGGATTACTTAGATTCGAGTAGTATACAAAGGCTCAACTCACACTTACGCGACTCAGGTCGAGAAGAGACTCGACTCTAGTGTTTCCAAATGGTGACACTCAGACAATTCTAGTCTCCGCGACGTCACCCATTTGAAAACACATGCTCTCGACTAGAGTCGAGTCCCTTCTTGACCTGAGTCGCGTAAGTGAGTTGAGCCTAACTCACAATTCCACAAAAGTGCATTATAACCTTGTAAATAGCGGTTAAATGCCACGAGAACCAATGAGAGAAGCGGATATCACGTTTATAATCAGCACTTAATATGTTTATATTTTTTAACATTTTGAGCAACCGAGCATTATTAAGTTTCTATAAAGCGGTGTTTAATTATTTTGCACAGCATTTGCTGTACTGATTATTTGCTAACTATGGATTATCAAATTATTATTACAGGTACCATGATAACGATTTATTTGTTCATTATTGTTCTATAAATTTTTTTTTTTTTAATCTTTGTACATTGTTTTTCAGATTATTGGACACACATCCTTCATTAGTGAAGTCAGCTGTCATAAAGGTAAGATTCCTTATTTCCATAATTCACTACTAAGACACTTTGAATATTATTATTGCTGAAAATGGAGATTGAATTAATAATGTAGAATTGAATTGAATTGAGTTTTATCCCATCTAAACTCAGAATGTTTCGATAATAAAAATTGATACGGTAAGAATATTAAATTCAGAATGATTCAATAATAAAATTCGAAAAGAATATTAAATTTAGAATGTTTCAACAATGAGAATTGATAAGAATATTAAGGCAAACGCACACAGCAACAGACAAATTGAGACAGAAAAAATTCGACCTAGGTGTTCGAATGTTGCAACACACACAGACGTACTCTCAGTCTGTCGCCATATGTCTACTCACGTCTACATGCAGACTTTTGTATTTTCCTTGTCTGTCTGCATACGTCTGTCTTTTACAGTGTGCATTTTAGTGTACCATCACATTCCACTTGCCTGTGCAACAATATTTATTTTATGATAACATTAACAATCATCTTATATCATTGGATTTTGAAAACTGGTATGATAGACATACCGGTATTACTAAGATTTGTATATTGTCTTGATAGGAAACAAATTGAACTCATTTATTTTTTCTCTGTCATGTAATCCATGTCAGAGGTATTTATTAAACATGTACAATATGGAAAAAAGTTCTTTACATACTTGGATAATTTTCCTTAAGCTATCGTGTAGCATCTCATTATAGAGTCTATTTTACATACATTAGATTGGATATTCAAAGTATATATTCCATTATAATCTCTAACTGAGATCTGTACATTTAATGAAATCTGATAATTTCGCATATCATCAACGTGATTTTCCATAAAATACTACCTGGCAAATAAATTGTTTTCAATCATTTCTAGGCTCCTGCAACATTGGACGGTAAAAGCTTTAGTCAATACGAAGCAGTATTCTTACAATTGGCTGATGAACATAGGACGGTGAATGCGTTCGAATTGCAAGAACTCCTTGAAGCATGTTTACCAAATGGTAGGTATTCGTTGATCCTATTTCACATTATTTCAATTATCATTTTTTTCATGAATCTCATATAAATTACTAGAACATGATAATTAGTCAATATTAATTATTGCTAATATTATGTGATTGTATATGTATGAATTTGTACAAAAACGTTTTTAGGTAGGTACTTCGTTCTATTGTACTATTGAAAAATGTGACCTCTCAAAATGATTCACTCATTATTCAACAAGAATAGTTTTTATTGCAATACTGAAGAAAATTTAATTGAATTCGGTACCCAATTTAGAGGCATCATTAATATGTGAAATAATCTCGCTCAGACGTACATTTTGCCTCTCCTCTGATCTACTCCATTGCATTTGTTTCCCTGGCTTAACTAACAAATTTCCCAATTGGATAATTGGAATTTTACTGTCTTTTACTATTGAATAAAAACAATTAGAACAAATAAAAACAACTTGCTCTGTCTGCTAGAGTGAGGGTAGCAGAGATTGATGACTTTGAAATTATGTACCACGTATATAACTTAATCGTGTTTCTTACTTTTCCTCTTTAACAATTTTTGAATTGAATACATTTACTAATTGATCAATATAATGATTATCGCTGTTGGTATTTTTTAATTGATAATTTATTTTCTCTTACAGATTACATCAAAAGCTGCGCTTGTATGGAGGTTTGCAGACAAGTCGTCTTAACTCTGGATGTATCCTTTTCGAATTATTTAGAAAATTTATGCTTGAAATAATCTATTATGATAACAATTCCGTCAAATATACAAAAAATAATACCGCTTCAACTTTTACATTGTTTTGTCATTAATAACCAAGAATTTAATTAATAACCAAGATAGTTAAGATACAGGTATTCTAAAATAGAAGGCATTTTATCGACATTGGACTGCACTAATAGTTTTAATATTTTGGCTAGCTAACGTGTGATATACTCTCATTTATTCTAGTCATGTACCTACTAATAATTTGCTCAATTTTATTGAACTACTTCTATTCTATCAAACTGCAGTCCTTTCTACTATTTCTATCACTTGGGTCATAAGTTCATTCAAGTCGTCAGTGTGTAATTAATAAATTTATATTTACCGCTATGTCTTCTCAAGGAAATGTATTTTATTTTCTATTCTAATAATAAATTAGTTTCAGTATATACTATACAATACATACTTCCCAACTTCCATATAACTTAATACCGTACTTAAATCTAAATTTAAATTATAGTGAGATTCAATAGTGACTCAAAGGTATCTAAACATACAATAGTAAAAATATTATTATAATTATTCATTTAAAATCTATTAAATTTCATTTGAGAGCTAGTTGAAGGAACTGAAGATCACCAATCAAATTTTCTTTGGGTTTTGGAGTTTTTAACTCTACTTTAGGCCTACTCTTATTTTCTCTGGAACATCGATTGTATTTTGTTTAGAAATTTAGCTTAATAAGCAGTTGACTGCTTTGTACTTCATTATTACAAATTATTTTATTAGCGGCTGGTACCAAAAACTGACGTATAGAATATAAATTATTTACTGATGAGCTGACGTACGGTATTTATCGAACTGATAATAACCTAATGAATTATAGCTAAAAATTATAAGGTATTTAAATATGACTACTGGAATTGTTTAACTATTATAGAAATTACTAGTAGGCTTCTCTATTTTTTTTTTTTTTTACTTACAACTACATATAACACAACTATAGCATGAGGTATTGAACCTAGTTGTGTTTATGTAGAAAAGTATAGTGATAGTACTAGTGATTTCTATAATAGCTTATCACCCTGTTGTCAAAATTTGCAGTAGCAGAAGTCTCCAGGGTGATTCACAACATTTAACTTTAGATTTTCGTTCAATAATAGTTATTTTTCATTAACATTGTAATTGCAAATAACAAATTCAATTTCCAATTAATTTCCACCTGATGAAAACCTGAATGTTTTTATAAAATCCTCTCACAATGTTGATACAATCGTTGACTCTGAGTATTAGACAACGGGCAGCGGAAGGTTGAAACTGGGCGATTTCAAAGATCTGATGTGCAGTCTCAAGTATTGGCAGACAGCCTTCAAAAATCATACGCGGGAGCGAGCCGGAATATTGAAAGCTGAAAGGTTGAAAGATGCACTACTGGAAGTTGGTAAGACAAAAAATTATACTACCTAATAAAAGAATAACTAATAAGAACTCTCTTCAATGGTATCGATCATCAGTTACGGTACTGGGAACTATGTCAATGGAGGCCCTATCCTATTAATTATACAGATTTGACACGAAATTATTCCAAAACCAATTAAGATAAATTAATGTAATGGATTGAGACATCGAATTTATAGACCTCGAAGATTTAACAATAACTAGCTATGGCAAAAGAGCTCCAGATTGCAGAATTCCATATCTTTTGAACTCATTGCCTCTTGTAACTTGCAAAGAAGAAGTGAAATTAAAACAAAATTGAAATTATTCTTTATGACATTAATGATTGAGTCGTAGTTTTGGATTTCAGAGTAAATAATCAAGCTCACAATGGTTTAGTCAGACAGGCAATCATCTTATAAGAATATAAGATAAGGATTTGTATTAAGGTATAAGTTATTATACTATACTAATTATTATATTAATATTTGAAATAGTTTTCTTTCAACTGTACAACTTTTTCACAACTAGTTCTATATTATCATCAATCTTATTCGATTTGCAATATTTCGTTCAACTACAACTTTTTCACAATTAGTATTTATTACTGTATTACCTACTAATTCAATTTGCAATTGCAGGGTTCCAGTTGAGTACAGATGTGATGTCTGTGATAATTTTGCGTTACATGAGGAAAGATGGAACGTTTCGGTTCGGCGATTTTGTTTCCACAATTCTTCACCTGACTGTTGCTTTCAGTGAGTCAACTATTCAACTATTTAACTATTCATTTCACAATGTTCCATTTTTGTAAGACATACATTTAGACAGCTATTCAACTATTTTAGTCAACTTATTTATTCAACCTAGAGCCCTCACTCCGCCCTTAATAAAGCCGATTATTCAATTCAATTCAACTGCTAACTATTCAACTCAAGTCAACTATTCAACTATTTAGTTAACTATTCAACTATTATAATTCACTCAACTATTTAGCCGACTATTCAGTCAACTATCCATAATTTAGTCAACTATTCATTTTATAATGTACCGATACTAACTGTCTTTACACTAGATTTTTCAAATATGTATAACATTTTGTTCAACAACCTTTCCACCATTTTTTCCAAGAACTGTATTATCAAACATATCTATCTATGATGTATAATCTATTTCTACAGTAGACAATACCTGTAGGCCTACTCTCAGCAGTTAAAATAAATTGTTCAACAGTGTTTGAGAGCTAATTTCAGTCGAATTTTGAGAGCTACTTTGCTAAAAGCTGATCCTTCAGCACTATCTCCTGATCGGAGCTATTCCGAGCTATTCCATTATTTACTAGAAAACTTAAAACATTTGATTTTTCTAAATTTATATTATTTTCTTGTAAAGAAAATAGAATCATAATGATTGAAAGCGTTTTGTCAAATGTCATAAAAGTTCCCATTTTGCGTTTTTTATGCACAATCAGAGTTCATATATTGATAATAAATTATATTTAATGACTTTGTAATAAAAGTTTTTTCTATAAATTTTCTCCATTAGCCTTTTATTTTTCTTCGTGATTAGCATGATAAAAACCACTGATCGTACGTACCTCTCTTGTTGAATAAATTCAAGAACAGTAATTTGATAATAATTCCGTAAATAACTGCTTTCCTAAGCTTGTATTTTTAAAAGACAGAAATTCATATTCTTTTGAAAAGTGACGTTTCGCACCTATCACTCTATTGGTGAACAATCAAATCTTGAAATATCAACCCTTACTTCATCGCTAAAAACAATTTTCCAGTTGTTAAATTCTCTAGAGTAAGTTTTCTATTTCCAAACTGCAGTATTTGATTATGATTTTAATTTATCTTTTCATTACTTACAGATATTTTCGAGTCCAAGGACCCTCTACAAAATGGAAACATTAAGTTGACTTTACCAGAAGTAAGTAACTTTTGATATTCATCTCAATAGATTATTTAAATTTCCTATGGTTCTATTCACGGTCCAGTTTTTTCTGATATCCCAAAAACTAATCATTTTCTACCACACATTCTAAATTTCCCATGAAAACTGAGAAATGAATAAGCCAGGGAATTTATTAGGGGGTCAGTGGCTACTTCCTACTAAAAGTAAGGCGAAAGTTTTGTTATATTGACTTACTGAAACATTTTTGAACATAAGAATTGTTTAATCAATCATTAAAAATCTACCAAAGCTTGCTACTTCTAGAGCACAGGGTTACAAAAATATGATAACGAACAGTCGATTATCATTATGCATCTTAACACTATAGTCTTCTTTAATGGATTATTCCCACTCAGCCCGGCCAGCAAGTGTGAATAGTCCCATTAGATATAATGAAAATTATATCTCCACTGTACCGGACGTGTTCACTGATGAGTGAATCAAAGCTTCGGCCAGTAGTGATTTCTTAATAAGCCAGAGAAGCAAAAATGTAGCATTCGAATTTTATTTAGGCTTTTTAATTCTTCTAGAGTCTAGAGTATTCTTTAGGGACCATATTAAGTATCCTAGAGACCATATTAAGGGGTTTTCAAGCGTTTTTAGAGTCTGCAGGACTTTGGATTGGTGCCTGAAAAACTTATGAACAAACGCTTGAGAAAAAAGCATTAGAATTTTATTTTGGCTTATTAATTCTTCTAGAGTATTCTTTAGGGCCAGTCCTTATTAAGCGTTTTTTCAAGCGTTCTTAGAGTCTGCAGGACTTAAGATTGGCGCCTGAAAAACGTCTGAACAAACGTTTGATAATAATTCCGTAAATAACTGCTTTCCTAAGCTTGTATTTTTAAAAGACAGAAATTCATATTCTTTTGAAAAGTGACGTTTCGCACCTATCACTCTATTGGTGAATAATCAAATCTTGAAATATCAACCCTTACTTCATCGCTAAAACAATTTTCCAGTTGTTAAATTCTCTAGAGTAAGTTTTCTATTTCCAAACTGCAGTATTTGATTATGATTTTAATTTATCTTTTCATTACTTACAGATATTTTCGAGTCCAAGGACCCTCTACAAAATGGAAACATTAAGTTGACTTTACCAGAAGTAAGTAACTTTTGATATTCATCTCAATAGATTATTTAAATTTCCTATGGTTCTATTCACGGTCCAGTTTTTTCTGATATCCCAAAAACTAATCATTTTCTACCACACATTCTAAATTTCCCATGAAAACTGAGAAATGAATAAGCCAGGGAATTTATTAGGGGGTCAGTGGCTACTTCCTACTAAAAGTAAGGCGAAAGTTTTGTTATATTGACTTACTGAAACATTTTTGAACATAAGAATTGTTTAATCAATCATTAAAAATCTACCAAAGCTTGCTACTTCTAGAGCACAGGGTTACAAAAATATGATAACGAACAGTCGATTATCATTATGCATCTTAACACTATAGTCTTCTTTAATGGATTATTCCCACTCAGCCCGGCCAGCAAGTGTGAATAGTCCCATTAGATATAATGAAAATTATATCTCCACTGTACCGGACGTGTTCACTGATGAGTGAATCAAGCTTCGGCCAGTAGTGATTTCGTAATAAGCCAGAGAAGCAAAAATGTAGCATTCGAATTTTATTTAGGCTTTTTAATTCTTCTAGAGTATTCTTTAAAACCAGACCATATCAAGCGTTTTTTGAAGCGTTTTTAGAGTCTGCAGGACTTGAGATTGGCTGATTGGATTGGCGCCTGAAAAACGTCTGAACAAACGCTTGAGAAAAAAGCATTAGAATTTTATTTTGGCTTATTAATTCTTCTAGAGTATTCTTTAAAACCAGACCATATCAAGCGTTTTTTGAAGCGTTTTTAGAGTCTGCAGGACTTTAGATTGGCTGATTGGGTTGATGCCTGAAAAAACGTCTGAACAAACGCTTGAGAAAACGCTTTATGTGATCTGGCTCTAAAAGTAAGATTACTGGAGTATTTTAATTAAAATCTATTTGATAATTAATCAAAATTTTGTTTGTTTTCAGTGGCTCAAAACATCGTTAATGTGCTGATGTTCGTGTAAACTCTTTCGAGTGATGTAAAAATTGTTATAGCGTACCAGAACTCAGATTCAAACAACACCGCATTTTGCTTATGAATATCACCAATGGTCTCTGCTTTCCCCCTTGAATATTTATTTTAAATTCAGGTTTAAAGCAGCTTTGGGTGAAAACCTGTTGTTTTTACCTGGATTGTATCTATTTCCGATTAATAAATAAAATAACTGTAACAGCTGCAATGGTTATTGTGCAATGTTTTTGTGATTTCATGAATTATTTATATGTGAATGTTGATATTGCCATTATTGTAAAATGATAACACATAATTATTTAATACTGTATTGCGAAAGACAATAGTGATAACTATTGAGTGTAATGTTTTATAGATCTACATATCATAATGTTATGCTATTTATGGTTTTCTATGTTTCCTAACGTGAAAATTCACATTATCTGTGTACTATTCGATTATATATCAGTCATACTGTAACTAGTTTATTGAGGTATCATGACTGAAAATATGGGTTTTAATTACCTCTAACTCACTAGAAAAAGTTATTGAACAAGAAAATTTTACTCTGTTGCATATCCATACTTTTTCACTGTTAAAATTAAATTTGAAGTTTAAAAAACACTTATGGAGTGAAAATGCACTCACTTTGGTAGTGACGATCGTTTCGACCTGTTGTTGGTCATCATCAGTCAACCTTGACATCTGAGTAAATTCCCATAGTCTGATGATGACCAACAACAGGTCGAAACGATCGTCACTAGCAAAGTAAGTGCATTTCCACTCCAAAAGTGTTTTTTAAACTTCAAATTTAAGAAAATTTTATACCGAAATTCTTAAACAACAAAATTTAATTTTACATTTGATGTAATGTATTAAAAAAAAAACACACACACTCCATTTATCTTAACATAACTCAATTATGTAATGCATATACATAGTTTATTGGATTGTAAAAAGATATATAGATTAAGATTTGATTCTATGTTGTCTTATTTGTGACATTTGTTATTATTGTTTTGTATTATGGTATTTATAAAGATGTACAGGACGTTATTGTTGTAAAAATATAAATAGTGACTGTTTATTGTAAATAAATTGATTTTGATAAACCAAATCAACAGAATCATTAAAAACTTGAAACCAACCACTCAAACTGTTCTATTATTTGGATTAAATTGCTTTTTGTATGGCTCTGTTTTGAAGAATAGAACAATATGAGTTATCAAGTCCTTTTTATGATGTCACAACTACTATAATACTCTGTACAAATTAACTTTAGACTTGGAGGAATATGCGGCGCAGAGAAATGGAGGGAGATCAGCCAATTACAGTGATGATTAGAGTGATAGGTAGAAACGAAGTTGCCAATTTTTTATTAGTCAGTCGATTGAAGGATTCCAGACAGGAAACTCCGTAAGTTTAACATGAGCGCTTGAATACTCACGAGAAATTGAAGGAATGCTGGCCGGGTAGAACGGCAACTTCGCAGCCGTTGTATCCCTACCTCTGTATGCCTTCTCTGCTGCGCATGTCTCTCCCAAGTCAGAAGTTAATTTCTACAGATTATAGTTCCAACTTTTAAGAGTCATTCTCAAGTGTAAAATGTAGTAGCCCTATAAAGATACTTGAGTACTCTACATCAAACTCAACTATAGCTTTGTTCTTGTAACCATCCAATTGAGATCATTATCATTTCAAAAATATTATGTACTGGAATGCTACCGTACAGTATCTATTCCCCAAAAATCAAGGAAATATGACAAAATTCCATTTACAGTATTGGCTAAGAAGGCAAGTCTTATGTTTTTGCACGATATGTATATATAGGCTAGGGTACATAATTATTTTTGCAAAAAATCTGGTGTGGCGCACTCGCACAACTTTCCTTGCCGTTATGAAAATTGATCACCTGATGCTAGTGTTCCCGCGCATCTCAAGTCTACCACTATTCAAAGATCCGAGCCAGCTGGTGACAGGACAATAACGCTATAGACACACGAGCTCTGCTATCTCTTCATAGTGAATGATTTAATAGAAACAACAGTTGTCAACAGTTTGCAATTGAAATAATCACATTTTTTGGAATTTCGAGCTTATTTTCAATTTTAGGTGAAATGTTACTGAACACTAATTGTAGAGATTTTCATGCTCAATCTTTTCCATTTGGAATTTTTTGTTTAAGTTGTATCTGAAGCCTGATAATTGGGAATCTAAAATCAAACTTTGCATAGATGGGGCGGAGCTCCTGGAATTTTTACAGATATGGGACTTGTGGCAGTTGATAGAGCTCATCAATTACTATTCTAGGTATAAATTTGATCAAAATCGTTGGAGCCGTTTTCAAGAAAATCGCAAAAAACCCTGATTTTGACAACATTTTCGCCATTTTGAATTGCATCAGATCGAAATTGTTCGTGTCGGATACTTATATCGTAAGGACCGTAAGTTCAAAATTTCAAGTCATTCCGTTAATTGGGAGATGAGATATCGTGTACACATACGCACATACACTCATACACACACACACACACACACACACACACACACACACACACAGACCAATACCATAGCCACCTCTAATACAAGGCCGCGGCCTACGATATTGCAACGTCGCAGTGTAGGCCTAGAATCTAATACATGATTGGTGAAAAAGATTTTAACAAGATTCAAGATTCAAGATTTCTTTATTGCAAAAAACATTTATATACAAATGCATAGCATCGTCATAATAAATTTAACATGGTAAATAAAAGGTATTTACATTCATAGAAATAAAAATTTAAACACAAGCATACAAACAGCAAACAAAAATACCCTCAAATTAAAAACTCCTCTTTTCTATACGGGCATTTTTCTATTAAAATATTTCTCATGGTTCTCTTAAATTTACCCACTTCTAGCTCCTTCAAATGTGCAGGAAGCTTATTATAAGCTCTTATACCAAACTCCTTAAAGCAGTTCAATGTATTTGCATAATTGCACTGGTTCACTCTAAGAGATTCAGAATTTCTTGTGTAATGGTTGTGAACGTTGCTATTTACAGAAATACTTGCTAAATTAATTTTCACATACATAAGACATTCAAGAATGTAAATAGCTGGTACTGTCAAAATGTTGAATTTTCTAAATAAATCCACACAATGAAAACGACTATTCACATTAGCAATAACCCTTACTGCTCGTTTCTGTAACACAAATAGTTTCTTTACATTCGTATCATTACCCCAGGCAACAACACCATAATACAAATGAGAATGAAGATAAGCAAAATACACTGAAATTAAAACACTCTTATCAACAATGAACTTCAATCTATTCAATATAAAAATTCCCTTCGATAGTTTGCCACATAATATTTTGATGTGTATGTCCCATTTTAAATTGCTTTGAACTGTTATACCAAGAAACTTTGCATTGTCAGGTTGTAATCTAAATCCAAATTCCAAAAGTTGAGTTTTGTCCTTATTAAGACACAATGAATTAGAAGCTGTCCAATCTTCAATTATCTCATTAACCGTATGCAAGCTACCAGAAAGACTATTATTTTTTATTTGAACAGCTAAATCATCAGCAAACATAAAAGGTTTTACATTTTTACAACTGATTGCTGCAGGAAGATCATTAACGTATATAATGAAGAGGATAGGGCCAAGTGTGGAACCCTGTGGAACACCTGATGATACTTTTAAATAATTAGAAAAACAGCCATCGTAGAAAACAGTTTGATATCTATCACTCAAGTAAGAGGCAATTAAATTGGTTGACATATCATCGAAACCATAAAATTTGAGCTTTTGTAATAGGATGGGATGAGATATTGTATCAAAAGCTCGGCTCATGTCATAAAAGCTGCCTAGCAGATTACACCTCTCATCAATGGAATAGATACAGTTTTCCATGAATTCAGATATAGCTGTATTTGTGCTTCTATTAGGTCTGAACCCAAATTGACTATCGGAGAACAGTGAGTTATTTTCAAAGAACTCAACAATCTGACAATACAAAATAACCTCAAAGATTTTAGAAATAACTGGAATGATAGAAATTGGTCTAAAATTATTATACTCACTTGCAGAACCTTTCTTGAAAAGAGGAACTACTTTGACAAATTTTAAGCTATTAGGAAAAACGCCATCAAGAATACAATCATTAAACAGAGAGCTTAGTACCTCACAAATATGAGGAGAAACCAGTTTCAACAAATGAGAATTCAAGCAATACACATCAAGGCAAGCACTATTCTTTAAGGAAAGTATTACACTATGAACCTGCTCAACACTCGTAAGATTAAAAGAGAAAGATGGTTTTGAATTTGAAGAGTTTGGCAATGAATTTTTGTAATTGTCAAGATAATGAAAAACGTCATGGACAGGATCTGCTATTGAACGCAATTTTTATCTACACTGTCAATAAAAAAATCATTGAATCCATCTGATGTATGACTAGATATTTTATCACCTTTAGCCACTTCATTCCTATTTAAATTTTCTCTGACTATTGACCACAATTCCTTGGTTTATTTTTGGCACGCAAAATACGATTGTTATTGTAATCGAGTTTAGACTTTTTTACCATCTTTTTAAAAGATCTTTTCAACTGATTATACATGCTTTTATGAGTGGCAGAACCGGAAATCTTATAGAGGTCGTACATAAGTAAGCATTGTTCCTTTATATTTTCAATCTCTTCAGTGTACCACAATAGTTTTACTGGAGGACATCTGCCACTTTCTACACATCTGATGGGAAGAGCTGCATCAGCAATACAAAGAAATTTATTTAAAAAATGAGCAAATTTATCCTCAATACTATTGAATGCATAAACATCTAACCAATTAGTTCTTGCAATTATTGATTCAAATCTAACAATATTAGAGTAATTAAGTGGTCTGATAATTCTTTTGGACTTATTATTACCTCTTGAAGATTCTGAAGCTGTATGATCAGTCACATCAAGTTGGCAGCTAAGCACTAAAGCAAAATGATCCGAGACAATCATCGACTCAACCTTTGCTGAGATAATCCTTTCAAAGTGAATTGATGTGGCAATATTGTCAATACACGTCCCCTCACAATGAGTAGATTCACCTGGTCTAGTAACTTCATTGATTGTTAAATTGAGATTGAAACTTGACAGCAAATTTTTAAAGACCATACTGTTGTTAGAATCCATCATCAAATTTACATTAAAATCCCCACAGAGGATAATGCTAGCATTGGAAAAATTATTGCTATTTAAAACATCAAGCATGCCGAAAAGCGTCTCTGTGAAAGCCTCGAAATTACTCGCCAAAGGTACACGATATATTTCAATGCAAATAACATTATATTGTTCAATCAAAACAGCCGAAATCTCACAAACCCTATCGACGGATAATTCAACCAAAAATGGAACTTCAACTGCAATTAAGGATGACTTTACACAGATCAGAGATCCACCTCTTTGCCCTGTAGGCCTGCAATATGCGCTGATGCATTTATAGCCACTAATTTCAATATCAGCCAGCTCATTTGAATCCAACCAATGCTCAGAGACACATAATATGTCTTCGTCAAATTTGCAGTTGAAACTTGTGAGTTCATCCAATTTATTTATCAAGCCTTGAACGTTCCAATGAGCAACTACTAAATTAGATGACTCATCAATTATAAGTAAACTATTACAATTAACATCTGTTGATTTACGTCTGTTAGTTTTAGTGCTAGTAGGATATCCGTTACTATCTGAATTTATGCAATCACTATCAAGTCTACTCAATCTAAATTCATCAGATTTTGTCCTAAAAAACAATCGGTATCATTGTTCTTCAAGGGGATTGGGTCAGGTATCAGTTCCTTATTGCTGTCTAGCTTATGCACAAATTGCAGAATTCTATCACATACAAACCTTTTACCTAAAGAGTTCAAGTGAAATCCATTTGATGTATGGAATCTTCCTCCTATATTGTTAATATTAACAAATGAAACATTATTAAATTTTTTACAAATAATAGAGTTCTCGTTGTTTGCTCTTTGGATTTCCTTATTGATTGCCGACCAGCTTGGGAGGTCATGCCTGTGAGGTACCGAGAACACCAGAACATTCCCCGAACGACGGCTCTGCAGATCGCGTAGTTTGCTTCTAAGAGCAGAATGTAACTCCTTCCTTTCATTGCAAGCTAGATCGTTTGTACCGGCTAAAAAAACACTTATATCATTGGCGTTCACTTGACTGCTCTCCTTCACCACCTCCCTGAATCGAGCTCCAGGTTTAATCATACTTGTGAATGTATGAGTATCATCTTTGAAGTATTTGTACAAATCCCTCCCTTGGCTAGCTGGTACAAATACCAGCTGATCTTTTTCACCAATCATGTATTAGATTCTAGGCCTACACTGCGACGTTGCAATATCGTAGGCCGCGGCCTTGTATTAGAGGTGGCTATGCCAATACCCATAAACCACTCTTTTGGTCTCAGGGGACCTTAAAACGTATAGAAATTTAGAAATTGGGGTACCTTTTTTTCAGAAAGCAATACTTTCCTTACCTATGGTAATAGGGCAAGGGAAGTAAAATGAAAACTCAACAAGTTAGAAAGTAGCGAAAATCATTTATGTAACGACTCTGCAACCGTTCAGCTGGTTAGGAGAAACAGATTGAGCTAAGAAAAATATTTATACAGTATGTCAGGGGAGCGACATGAGCTTAACAATACTTTTAACAAACCTACTAGACATATAAGAAAATTGTTTGCTAGCAGAGCACTTCATACTGGATGAGATCCTCAAGATGACCTCTGGTGTGACACTGCGCCAAGTGATGGTAGCCGCCGGTGGTTGCCTGGATTCTCTCAGCAGTTGTGTTGGTGATGCTGATTCCTCCGCACCGCAGAAACAGCAATCCTCTCCCTTGTGCTGGATAGAGTCAATCCAGTGGTTGTTCAGCTCCTCTGAAGACAGTGGGACACTTGTTGAGGCAGATGCTCCAGAATCACTTCGGATCACATTCCAGGCTGCCAGACAATTATTTGAGGCCCCATTGATAATGTCTGCATTGTAGGAGTGCCTAGCCTGCCTGGTCTGAAGACAGTATCTGAACCTCAGTCTTTGATACAAGGACTTTGAGTCACTCAAATGAGATACTAGTTTGTCGTTACGTTCTGTGTTTATTATTGATTGTGACGATTCAATGTTGTCAAGCTTTTCTTTTATATGCAACTACTTGAATAAATGATTTGATTGATTGATACCCCAAGACCATTTACCAAAATTCAAATGAATATTTTTTCAACTCTCCCATTTTGTGTAGAAAAAATACTGTCACACAAGGAATTGAGTTTCTACTCAATTTTTATCACTTATATAGAGTGTTAAAAAATATAGGCTAGCCTTATTGTGTAGGCTGGAATAAGCGCAATACGAACTGAAGACTCACAACCCATTCGGATACAGCCTTGTGTCCTATTGTAGTATTTCCTGATGTTTGACTTGAAAAAGATGTAAAATTTAATTCTGTAACCTACTGATATTTTTGGTTCATTCTTTCAACTAGCTTGCGACTTGATACAGTAATTACATTGAATGAATAGGACGTTTAAAGCTTGATTCGCACACAACAGTGAAAATATAATTCTCACGAGTTCTAATTAGACTATCCCCACACAGCCCAGCTGTGTAAGTATGAATAATGCCATTAGAACTTATGCGAATAATATTTTTACTGTCACTGTAGTGTGTGAATCCAGCTTCACGCCTGGGAGTAACTGTACTTGATCTGTTCTATCCATTTGCAATTATTATTTTTGAAAATAAGGTATATTTTCCCAAAGAACATATATGATCTTACTTCGCACATATTACTTAAAATGAATAATTGACGAAAGATTTTCATTTACTTTAGAAAATCGATTTTAATGTCAATTATAATATAAATCTCAATAAATCTTAAACTGTACAAATATGAACATTCAATGATTCTCTCATCAGCTCTGCTGTTAGTTTGATAAACAACATTAGTAAATTATTAACAAGTCATATGGTTCATATGATTAGAAAGAAGAAGCGTGAATGTAGAGCAACCAGCTTCTTACATCTCCCCCCCTTGAACGAGAAACTTCCTCGAAGGTGTCAATTTGCTTGAGTGACAGATGATTGGTTCACTCCCATTGATTCCGCAGGCCACTTCATACATTGAGTTTGATATTCTTCTTATAATGGGGAACGGTCCACTTCTAACTTCATCTAATTTATTTCTATTCAACTCCCTTTTTCTATATACACTAGTTCTTTTTCCTTGAAACCATATATTCTTCTGTTCTTATCACATCTCAGTTTGTTCCGTTTGTGGTTTAAATTGGAATTTTTTATTGCTTCTTCTCTGTCTATTTGTAAGTTTCGTTTTTTCCTCAGTTGTGATGGTATTATTTCCAAATCCTCTCCCAATAGCAGATATCTTGGTGTAAATTTAGTAGTGCTATGGATTGTCTTGTTGTATTCTGATGTGCAACTTTCCGCTATTTTCAACCACGTCTGCGTTCTTCCTTCTGGACTATTCACTTTGCATCTAATACGATTCACCAATGTCTGGTTTAGCCGCTCATTAAGACCATTTGATTGTGGGCAATCTACCGATGTGAACACCATTGTAACACCTTTTTCGAGTAGGTAATCTCTAAACTTTTTTGATTTGATAGACGCATATTGATCAGCTAATAGGATCTTGACAGAATGGTTTTGTAAGATAGGATCTAGCAAACGAATGTATTCTCTAGTAGTTTGACCGCTAGAGCTTGAAGTGAATGCATATCTAGAAAAGTGATCGACCAATATGTGTAGGTATCGTTTTGTTGAGTTGTTTCCACCAAACCCTCCAACAGTATCTATCGACATGATCTCATACGGTTCACTAGCTGGACCCAATTGTGAAAGTAATCCTATTGAGCGACCTCTTCTTGTTTTATTCTTCTTACATATATGACACGAATCACAATAGCGCTTGACCATTTCATCCATGTTGGAAAAGTAGTAATGTGGACGTATGTGTAATAGTGTGTGGTGAGTTCCGATATGTCCTAGTTGAAAATGAATTTTCTCAATCAATTCTTTACCCTTTTCTTGAGAAAGGAAGATTCTTTTGTTTCCTTTCATACATTTGTAGAATATTTCCTCTTTATATTCAACATTCCTATTATTCATTATTGCTTCTTTGTTTTTTTCTTGATCGTCTTTTATTTCTTGTATAGATATCAAATTCACAACTGTTAAAATGTCTTCTTTTTTCTTATCTCTTCCATCTTGGTTGAGTCTTTTTTCTGGCTATTTATATGACTATGTCCGTTTGAGTTTGTGAATGAATCATATTTTTGAATCTCATTCATCAGATCTTCTGTGGTCTCGATATTTTCCTTATCTAATCTATTCTGAATATGAACTGGTAGTCCCACAACAATATGTGAGATTCTAGATTCATCTGTCATAGTTCTCTCACATTCAAGCAATAATCGTTCCTTCTTCAAAGCATAATCAAGCATAGATCCAAAATTTTCAATGTATTTGAATGAATATGCATATCTCACATTTGACCAGCCTTTATTAGAAAAAGTTTGGAGAAATGTTTTTGACCACAAATTCCAATTTTTCAATCCTAATTTATATTTGTTGGAAGTATACCAATCTTCAGAACTCCCTTCTAAAAATAGTCTTAAACATATTATTTTTTCTTCATCGTTGTGGATATTGTAACGGATACATTCTTTCTCAAAATCTTCCAGCCAGAATTTTGCATTTTGTCCAATTTTCCCCGAGAATTTTTCCAAAACAAATTTCCTATCAATATCAATTGAAAATTCACTCTTACCTTTTTTCGGCATGTTGAACAAAAAAAATCGATTTATAATGATCTTACTTCGCACATATTACTTAAAATGAATAATTGACGAAAGATTTTCATTTACTTTAGAAAATAGATTTTAATGTCAATTATAATATAAATCTCAATAAATCTTAAACTGTACAAATATGAACATTCAATGATTCTCTCATCAGCTCTGCTGTTAGTTTGATAAACAACATTAGTCAATTATGATTGAAATTAGTCATATGTGTTAAGGAACACCTAACACATGTTATGAATGGTGCTAATAGGTCGCTAGGGTTTTTATTTCGAAATTGTAGGCCTTTTACAGCATGTGACGTTGTTTTGAAATTGTACTATGCTACAGTGAGGAGTAAACTTGAATATGCTGCTTTAGTTTGGGCTCCATTTCACAGCAGCGCTATTCTTGATTTAGAAAAAATTCAGAATAAATTTTTAAGGTATCTTTATTTTAAAAAGTTCAACGAATTCTGTCCGATAGCTTTTTCAACAGACAATCTAAGGTTGATATTTAATGTTCAAAGATTGGAAGAAAGGAGATCTGTCAGTTCCCTCTTGCTATTATATAATATCCTAAACAATCAAGTATTCATGCCAGAATTTATAAGTATGTTGCAACTTCATGTCCCGTTTAATAGACCAAAACCAAATATTCTGTTCCACATGCCATTTATCAGAACGACTCATCATTGCAATTCTTATATATACAGAACTTTACGTTTGTACAATAGAATAAGCCACTGCATTGATCCGTTTGCTGACCGTTTCAAAACCTTTAAGAAATCCTGTGAACTAGCATATCGCTCTATAGCTAACTCATGATTGATAAATAATTATACTAAACTCCCTCATTTTTTTTCTCTCTTCTAAAGCCCTATTTTTCCTCTATTCTCTATTTTATTTTTTATTTTATTTTTCTTATCATTTTTATTTCATTCTTCTTAATTTTCTATTATCATTGGTTTATTTTATTTTTTCATTTCGCCTCTTCTTATCTTATTAGTATTCAAAAATTGTGTTTACAATTTTATTTTACTTTTCATTCTTATTTTGCATCAAATATTATGTATCTAAACTAGTTGATGTCAATAAGGCTCTTCATGGATTTATTCTGTGAGCTTTTGTATGTAAATAAATAAATAAATAAATAAATTATTAACAAGTCATATGGTTCATATGATTAGAAAGAAGAAGCGTGAATGTAGAGCAACCAGCTTCTTACACATATTTTTCTGAAACCATAGCGTAATTTAGTTACTATTAAAAAGTCTTATTATTACCTTAACCTGGTTGTTTTCAATCTTGTTTCAGAAAGTTTCTAAAAATGGACGCCTTTCTAAGCAATGGAAAGGCCGCTGGCGGCGACGCTGGCAATAAGACGCCGACAGGCAAAATTGAGAAGCAGTATCAGAAGAAATCACAGCTTGAGCACATTTTGCTCAGGCCTGATACATATATTGGTAAGTGCCATTTGTCTGATAACTTATACTGTAAATATAAACTATGTTCTAAAAGTTGGACTTACGGTCTTACCTGCTTAACTACCAAGTTGTTATTTATTTTTAAAATTGAGAAACAGTATCCAAAGAAATCACAGCTTGAGCTCATTTTGTTCAGGCCTGATACATATATATTGGTTATTGGAACTTGTCCGCTAAACTATGACTCGGTTTCTTGGACAATTGTTAAATCTGATAAACCTATTATTTTATTATTATGAAACCTATAGATTCAATGGGTCATTAGACTTGAGTATATTAGAAACCGGGCTCAAATCTGCTAAAATATGTTGTTGTAGGTTAAACTTTGTTTCTAAACTGAAACTGCTTACTTTATTTTCATTGGCTAATTTGTCTTCTTTGATAAACTGTAACAGTCAGATTATACTCCTTCGTGGAGTTTTCAATTTACTTTTTATAAAAAAACTGCTAGTTTTTTTTTATTGCTGTTGACTAATGCCATCCTAGCTCGTAAACGAAACTGAAAGATATTTTGAAATCTGTAGGGGTCAAGTTTTGCAGTCTTAGTGCCGGTTGCACAAAAGCCTGTTAAATTTTAATCGTGATTAAATTCCACGGGAACCAATCAGAGAAGCCTTATTTTCGAAAAGAAACCTCCGATTGGTTCTCGTGACAGATATATTACCTGCTGCAGTCTTGTCAAGAGCTCCGGCGAAAATAATATTTAATGCGTGAATTGAGTAAAGTAATTAAATTCACCACTCATTTTTCTATCGTGGTTTCAAATCATTTTCTTTTGATTCTATTTTGTGTGAATTTTGCAATGGTTTTCTAAAATTTCTGAACAATCTTCATGTTTGTTTGGCAGGTTCGGTTGAACACCACACGGAGCAGATGTGGGTCTATGACTCGGAGAAGAATGCGATGGAGAAGCGTGAGATCACCTACGTTCCCGGATTGTTCAAAATTTTTGATGAAATTCTCGTAAACGCTGCCGACAACAAGCAGCGAGACCCCACAATAAACACTATCAAAATTGAAATTAAACCGTGAGTACTAGTATTTTTCATATCAATAAAATCAATGTTTATCAATCTACCGCGTACCGTAGCCGGTTTGATTAACATTAGAAAATAAGTCGGTCACGTTTTTCAAAAGACGTATTTCAAGCTACGGTACGGCGGTGTGAAAGGTTAAGCTACGGTTAAGGCTTCCATATTTATTTTAAAATGTTTAATTACACTACACATAATAACTTTTTCATAAAAATATTCTTTATTTTATAATTCCCAAGATCCAGAATCTCTCAATATGATAAAATATTTTGTTGATTAATTATGTTTGTACATTATCAAAAGACGATCTGGCAACTTTGCGGAGCTGGAAAAGGATAGTGCTATATGCTTTGTCGAATTATAGAAAGGATAGTAAATTCAATGTTGATCAAATACTGCCATTATAACGTGGACCTCACTTAAATCTATTTCCACTGTATCAATAATATTCAATTCTATCACTATTACTAGGTATATAATATATTTTGAAATCCCTCTACGTGATGTTGATCAATTTTACAATTTTTGTTGAAATTTTGCATGGAATAAGCCAGCAGCATCATGTTTTAAATGTTACAATGCACGAAAATAGGAGTAAATTCTGTGCGAATCTCCTATGTTGTTTAGTTACTGATGTAGTGTTACTGCAGTTATTCAAATAACTGTAGTCCGTGAGATATTACTTTCAAACATGAATAGGGGAAACCAGTTTCTCGTTGCACAGTTTGTAGCATGGACAGAGGAGTGGAGAGGAGTAAGCATTCTGCGCACAATTGTATACTGATACAGGTAGTGGGAGTGATTAGTGAAGGAAAGAGTATCGGGCCTCTCTGTCTGTTCTAACCATGTTAAAAGTAATATCTCACGGACTAGAGCAGCTCACTGCAGAGTAAATCTCAATAGGCCTATATATGTAGATTACGTAGGCTCCGTCTTTATCTATTCCTTTACACAATGTAATAGTGTTGTAACGTATGTATTTTTTGTCATACTTTTTTACTTTCCTTGCCCTATTACCATAGGTAAGGAAAGTAGGCTATTGCTTTCCGAAAAAAATTAAGGTACCTCAATTTCTAAATTCCTATACGTTCCAAGATCCCCTGAGTCCGAAAAAGTGGTTTTCGGGTATTGGTCTGTGTGTGTGTGAGTGTATGTGCGTCTGTGTACACGATATCTCATATCCCAGTTAACGGAATGACTTGAAATTTGGAACGTAAGGTCCTTACACTTAAGGATCCGACACGAACAATTTCGATCAAATGCAATCCAAGATGGCGGCAAAAATGGCGAAAATGTTGTCAAAAACAGGGGTTTTCGCGATTTTCTCGAAAACGGCTCCAACGATTTTGATTAAATTCATACCTGAAATAGTCATTGATAAGCTCTATCAACTGCAACAAGTCCTATATCTTTAAAAAATTCAGGAGCTTTGCCTCATCTATGCAAAGTTTGGTTTTAGATTCTTAATTATCAGCCTTCATATACAATTTAAACAGAAAATTTTGAGTGGAATAGATTGAGCATGAGAATCTCTGCAATTAATGTCCAGTAACATTTCCACCTAAAATTGAAAATAAGCTTGAAATCCGTGAAAATGTGATTATTAATCTGCAAACTGTTGGTTCTATTAAATCATTCACTACGAAGAGATAGCAGACCTCGTGTGTATCCAGCGTTATTGACCTATCACCAGCTGTCTCATCTTTGAATAGTAGACTTGAGATGCGCGAGTACACTAGCGTCAGGTGATCAATTTTTATAACGGCAAGGAAAGTTGTGTGAGTGCGCCACACCAGATTTTTTCAGCTGTTTTGCCTGGAATCAAGCCGTTGAACAGCTGTTTGCAGAACAAGCAAACATGTAATTTCTTTGAAGCATACTGTAGGCTAATGTAAAGAGATCATATGTTTTCTTTACTGTCGAGTATGCTTTCTAGTTCCGAAATAGGAACAGTAAAACTGCTACCAAAAAAACGCCTTCGGCGCTCCAGGTGGAAGTTTTGTCAATAAGAATCACAAAATTCCTAATTCGGAGGGTGTGAACTAGGTAATGTTTATAGAATGCATGTAATAACAAGATGGCAATGCTTTCTATTTCTTAATTATTCTTCGTTGGATTTTTATGACAAAAATAGTGTACGTTACTTGGCCGTGAATGTCTCTTGCAGGGCTCGAATGAAATTGTAGTCTTAGCTAGCGCCTCGACTAGGAACATCATTCTCGGCCCTGCAAATGGCCACTTCCCGTACTTGTGACGTAAATAACTATAACTTTCACATTCCAAGAAACTATAACTGCTATGATGATTGGATGAATTTAAACTGATGTATTTGTAATGTTATTGTGATGTGATGGCAGGGAAGAAAATGTGATTTCGATCTACAACAACGGCGAGGGCATTCCGGTGGTGCTGCACAAGGAGCAGAAGATGTATGTGCCGACGATGATCTTCGGCCACCTGCTGACCAGCTCCAATTACAACGACGAAGACGACAAGGTGACCGGTGGTCGCAATGGCTACGGAGCCAAACTGTGCAATATTTTCAGCTCGTCGTTCATCGTCGAAACCAGCTCCAAGGAGTACAAGAAGAGCTTTCGACAGGTTTGTCCATAATCGAGGACTACACATAGGTTAGTTGTTGTTTAGGTCTGAAACAATAGAATGTAGGTTAATGATCCTTGATCAGTTGGCGTTGAGAAGTTTCACTCTAGATTTATGATGATGATAATAATAATAATGATAATGAAAGATGAATAAATTTTTCATAAGGTCGGTAGCAGTTCATCTAGAACTCCATATTTAATAGTTTTAGAATAATAGAATTGAGTTTATCAATCCTTTATTGGGTAAAGTTGAGGAGTTGAGACTTGAGAATGATGATTGTGATGATGATGACTTATGAGAAAGATGAGTACGTTTTTCAAGTTTGTCAAGTTGGTAGCTGTTAGTGGGAGGACTCCACATAGAATAGTTTCTAAAAGAATAGAATATAGGTTAATGATCCTTGATGAAGTGGTGCTGAGAAGTTGAGACTGATGATGGGAAAATGAGTTTGTATATTTTTCACAATCGTCAGGTTGGCCGCACTTGGTCGAACTCCTTATTCTATGATAGTTTTGATAGAATAGAATGTAATTTAATTATATTTTATCTGGTGGAATTGAGTTCACCAAATGACTTGGGAGAATGATGGGTATATTAATTTTAAATCGTCAGGTTGGTAGCAGTCGTTAAAGAACTCCACATGAGTAGTTTTATAAGAATAAAATGTGGTCTAATGATCCTTTTTTGGGTAAAGTTAAGGAGTTGAGACTTAGTACTTGTGAGAATGATAGGTGTAGGTGAGAATAGGTGAGAAAACTATAGGTATATTTGTCAAGATAGGAGGATCAATCGTTTATTAGAAAAAGGAATGTTACACACAACTTTGAATCTCAATTGTAATTAATATGGAAAATTATTTATTTGAAGATGCAAATATATTAAGAGGAGAAAGAGACTTGACCATCAAGCGGCTCGAAATTGTGGGAACTGAGTTTTGAAAGAAGAGAGGATAAAATCTATCGTAGCGCATTGAATACATGTATTTCTCGTTTTTTTTCTTCAGAAATGGGCCGACAACATGTCGAAAACTTCGGAGCCGAAAATAAAGGAAGATGACGGAGATTTCACGAAAGTGACATTTTCGCCGGATCTGTCCAAATTTAAGATGGATAAGTTGGACAAAGACATAGTCGATCTGATGTCAAGGAGAGCCTGCGACGTTGCCGCGTCGACTGGCGGCGTTAAAGTGTTTCTCAACGGCAAAAATCTTCAGGTAGGGTGACATTCATTTCATTCTGTATTCTAGTTCATCTTGATCTGCTGTTTGATCAACGTTTTCGTTCTTTGTGTTTGTTAACTAAAATTATCAAAAAAAATTCCAATAATACTAACATAAATAACAGTTTAAAGGCAAAAACCCAACCTACCCTTCTACCTTTGAAACATAATTTAAAATAACCTTTTAGGTTATTTTATCTATCTAACTTTATAGGAAGGATGAACTGAAATCAAGAAGAACTGAGACCCTCCGTTCAGGTACTCGTTTACAAATTAAATTTAGTTTTTCAAATTATTTCAGATAAGATTTAACTACCGTAAAACGGGGTTACTTAAGCCTACAGGGTAACAAAAGCCATTTTGCAAGGTAAATTTCAAGAGCCCATGTTGGTAACACTGATTTCAGAAATCCTGGATGTTTATAGATCTATGAGTTGGAAATTGTACAAACTTCAAGCTGATGCAAAAAAAAATTACTAAGATTTGATTGAAGTAAAGCATTGAAAAATGTTATTATTTGGAGGAAATTTGTATCAAATTTTATACCCATCATAACTTTATTTGTCCATCCCAGTCTGTTCTCTTTCAAGTTTAGTAACTATTTCGAAACATAACCTCAATTGTCTGTCTACCGACCTTATGAAAAATTTATTCATCTTTCATTATCATTATTATTATTATCATCATCATAAATCTAGAGTGAAACTTCTCAACGCCAACTGATCAAGGATCATTAACCTACATTCTATTGTTTCAGACCTAAACAACAACTAACCTATGTGTAGTCCTCGATTATGGACAAACCTGTCGAAAGCTCTTCTTGTACTCCTTGGAGCTGGTTTCGACGATGAACGACGAGCTGAAAATATTGCACAGTTTGGCTCCGTAGCCATTGCGACCACCGGTCACCTTGTCGTCTTCATCGTTGTAATTGGAGCTGGTCAGCAGGTGGCCGAAGATCATCGTCGGCACATACATCTTCTGCTCCTTGTGCAGCACCACCGGAATGCCCTCGCCGTTGTTGTAGATCGAAATCACATTTTCTTCCCTGCCATCACATCACAATAACATTACAAATACATCAGTTTAAATTCATCCAATCATCATAGCAGTTATAGTTTCTTGGAATGTGAAAGTTATGAATCCAACTATATAAACCAGCAAAGAGATCCCGGGTTCAAACCCTCTCATTACCAAAAGTTTTTTAACCAGATCACTCCCGTGTTATCGGATGGGCACGTTAAACGGTCGGTCCCGGCTGAAGTACGACTGTCGTAAGGCCCACTGACGGCTTAAATGTTTAGATGTTTACATGAGTATAATATTGTGGATTGAAGTGAAATTTTCAATATTTTTGCCGATTGTGAAGGAAGATTTTTGTTTGGATTTGTATTTTGAAATACATAAATCTTTAATAGATACATTTTTTTGACTCAAAATAGTGTGTGAATTAAGTTATCATTTTTACATAAACTCTAGACTGTGTATTCCAAATAAAGGTTAAAAGCAGTTTTGGGAGAATGCCTTTTACTTTTACCTGAATTGTATTTTTTCTATGAATAAAAAAAATGAATAAATTATAAATTGAGGCGGTGTGACCTTCCCGCAAGGGAGTCCCCACCAACAAAAGCCATACGTATCTACTTGTTTTACTACAGTATAGAACTAATTTTGAAGTTGAGAGAAATTGACATAAATAGCAACTGACCTGCTTGTGACTGGCCTCTCTGACGTTGAGCACTTTACCCCTGAGCGGAAAGACGCCGTAGCGATCACGGCCGATAACGCCCAGCCCGGACACAGCCAGCGTCTTGGCCGAATCTCCCTCGGTCAGGATCAGCGTGCAGTGGACAGAGTCCTTCTTGCCGGCGTCGTTGGCATCCTCCAGCTTCGGAATGCCCTTCAGCCGTGTCTGCTTCTTGCCCGACGCCTTCTGCAGTTTCTCCTGCTCCTTGGTTTTAGCCCAGACCAGTAGCGTTTCGACAATGCCACATTTAAGCACGCCCGCAATGAACTTGTCGGTGAGCACACACTTGGAGCCGAAGTTCTTCTCCTGTGACGTCATGTTCTCTTTAGTTTGAGAGTCGAACGTCGGGTTGACGATGAGACAGTTGATGAACACCCACAGATGGTTCTTGATCTGGAACGGCTTCATGTCCATGCCGCCCTTGTTTTTCTTCTTCATTGTCGCCACTATGTTCTTAACGATCATGTTCACTACATAGTCCACGTGGCGGCCACCCTGTAACAATCAAACAACGTAAACAATGTATTCATGTGTCTAAAACAAGTAAAAATGTAAGTAAAGTGTAATTAGTGAAGAATTGGAAAGTCGCACATAACCTTTATTTGGACAATTTATTTTAGGAAATTAGGATAAAAAGAAGTTTTGGACTGTAGTCTGTTTCTTTGTCCTTCAAGTTGATTGTGAATGATAAATAAATAAATAGCCCTACGGGTGTGATCACATTGGATGTGTATATGTGCAAGTGCAAGCTTGGTTAAGCATGACCACAGATGAAAGAAACACTACTTCTTCTTTATGCTTCTTCCGTGGCATGACCAAGCGCGCAGATGAGAAACAAAATCTGGAGAGAGCAATAGGAACACTCACACTGGACGTATTCACTTACTGGCTGCGTTCAATGTAAGCAGCTGCAAAACGTGTTAATATGGCTCTTTCCAGATTTTGTTTTTTGGCTCATGCCGACATGCACTTGCACATATACGCATTCAATGTGATCACGCCCTAAGATGAGTGTTAATTTATTCCGTCGCAAAAATTGAAAAATACCTATAAGACATAAATTTTGGACAATGTAAGCTTATCTGAATTCACGAGAAATGGCTAGGTAACCTCAATTTTTCTCTCCCAATCATTTTAATAATGTGATTTTTGTTAAAAAAGTGTAAAGAATAATAAATTTGATGAAAATAGACCATGCCAATTTTTTGAGCAGAGCCGATTAAAATTCATTTTTACTGCAAGTAAACTGACATGAACGGAAAAACTTCCAACTATTTACGTACCAATGAATATTTAAATAGTAAATTATAGCAAATTTACCTAAAGCAATTCTTACATCCTTATCCTTACTCTCAACACAATCAAGCATATTAATATACACAAGATTCCAGCTGATTTTTTGTGATTAAATTCCTATGAACCACGTACTGGTATTTGTTAAGAATTTTGTTTTGTTCGCTTCTTTATCAATCTATTCTTAATTGATTTCTTTATTCATATTTTTTGGTAGTTATCTTCATAGTTTTTATAATTTTTAAATTTCTTTGTTTATGTCTGTTATGGGGCAATAATGGGATTTGACCCCTGGTGTCCTCAAATATGTATTTTTGTGATATGAATAAAACATTATTATAGCTTTTCCTTTGATGTTATTTCAAGTTTTTGACTTTCTTCTTCAAGTATTAGATATTTATATCATGCACTTGGCATACGATTTCATCCATATGTCCTCAACTTTATCATTTGAACAGATTATTACATTTCACATTGTGGTAGCCTACATGATATGAAAACAATGAATAAAATAGTGCACCTTTGTTGTGGCTATGCTATTCACGAAGGAGATCTGCTGGAATCCTTGGTCGGATAATGTGACGGCTACTTCCCAGCGGGCGCCAAATCTCTCGTGGACTATCTTCAGAGGATTCTCATCATCATCTAATTTATCCTTCGTATATAGATCAACATAATCTTTGAACGTTTTAATCTGAAACAAAAATATACAATCGATTGAAACATATAATTGAAAACAAACGTTATGACACTTTTTACTGTAAACAAGAGAAGAATGGAATTATTTTTTTTTGTTCGTTTTCAGATTACGGTAAGCTAATTACAAATTTGTTTAACATAGTTGTCCTTAATCCTTAATGAAAAATCCTGCAAATATGGAGTGATTTGGACTGGATCTAAATTCTACGCTAATTACTTGAAATGAAAGACTGTTAAAGTGATCAAATTAAATAAATATATAAATAATATAAATGGTATATTTCAGAATTTAAAGAATTGTTTTGTATTTGTTTGCATTATTTGTATTGTATTTTTCCTAAAAATATATAAATGATATAAATAGTATATTTCAGAATTTAAAGAATTGTTTTGTATTCGTTTGCATTATTTGTATTGTATTTTTCAGTTTTTTTTTTGACAAAAATTGAAATTTATACAAAATAAGGTCATACATAATAAAAGACAGCGTCTCATTAGCCCCAAATATATATATATATATTCATGGATCACATGAATCTATTATACAAGATGGCGTCTTTCTCGGCGCCTTGCAACAGATAATCATGAATATCAACAACCCAATCCACTCTATAAAATAAGGCGTTTCATCAGCCACGCCACCAAATTAATACACTTTAATAGATAATTGATCATCCGATGCATGGACCAACTCACGTGATGCAAGACGGCGTCTCATCAGCCACCAAATAAATATAATCATAGATCACGTGATACTAGATTGAGTCTTTTTCGGCGCCATGCAACAGCTAATTATGAATATAAGTCGAAAAAGAGCAACCTAAGGGAGGTTATCAACACATATCATAATAACATTGATAAAATACTGTATTGTGAAGACATGATACTGTAATTAAATAAATATATAAATAGTTCAAAACGAATTCTCAACTTGCAGTTCGTCAGGATAGCAAAATAGATGAGTAGCCTATATAAATGTTGTTGTTGTGTGTGTTTGCCAGGTGCTGTTCACATGCCTGAAGCGCACCGACAAGCGTGAGATCAAGGTGGCCCAGCTGGCCGGGTCGGTGGCCGAGCAGTCGGCCTACCACCACGGTGAGGTGTCACTGATGTCGACCATCATCAACCTGGCGCAGAACTATGTGGGCAGCAACAATATCAACCTGTTGCAGCCGCTCGGTCAGTTCGGCACGCGATTGCAGGGCGGCAAGGACGCCGCAAGTCCGCGTTACATCTTCACCATGCTCAATCCTCTCACGCGTCTCATCTTCCACCCGGACGACGATCTGCTGCTCAAGTACCTCAAGGACGACAATCTCAGGGTCGAGCCGCAATGGTATGTATGCTATAGTCAGCTCCAAATTATAATGCCAGTGTTTGATTAGCAATTATTGTATTGCTATCCTTGTCCATCATTCATTCATAAAATAATGTACATTAACAAAAGGCAGAAGAGTAGGAGGAGGAGAAGAATTAGAAGGAAAATGAGGAGTAGAAGGAGTTTGAGGTGGTAGCCTAGAAAATAAGGAGTAGAAGAAAGTGATAGAAAACAGAGATTTCTCGAGAAGTAACAGAAAAATAGGGCTCCAAGAAGTAGATATGAAAATGAGGATGAAGAAAAATAATAGATGTGTCTAGCATTCAACAAAGCGGATATCGCTGTCTCTTTCTCGCTTTTGCTCTGTTGCCAGATCGTCTTTTAACAATGTAGAATTAATAATTAACAAAATATTTCATCTTAATTATCATGAAAATTCATTATGAAATTATTAAAAAAAATAATTTCTTGCTTAATAAAATATAATTGATGATTTTAAACGAGAATGAACAGTTAATACTGCCACTAGTATACTGTCACTGCCTTCTAGTTGTTGAGAAGGTGATATTGTGGTTATTAACCATACTATAAAAGAGGTCAACGTTATAATGGCTGTGGAGAAAGATAGATTTTCCACCTGAGTGGGAAAAGGCTGAGAAGAAGAATAGTGTTTTTATAATGCATGATTCTGTTACGAATAAGTTCGTATTACCATAGAGAAACGATAGCATGAGTAGTTATCCCATGGTATAGGACGTTTATGTCGCAACTTTTACTGTTATCCCAAGCTGATAGTTCACATAGTTCTTTCCTATGCAGCTGTGTGACGCTGGTAGTCTCTCAAATTGTGCCGTTCATACACTATCACTCCAACAAAACGTGAAAATTGACAATAATCGACAGTAATCGGCTTGAGATAACAGTAAAAGTTGCGACATAAATTCCCTATACCATGGGATATCTACTTACGCTATTGTTTCTCTATGGTATTACATTGGATTTTGAAATGTGTCGCCAAAATCGCATCAATATGGCTACTCCATAAGAAACATGAACAGGTGTCTAGACCTCTTTCTATAGACCTTGATGCATGTAACTAGATAGTGGCGGGCTCTGGTGGCGAATAGTGTAGCACTATGTGAACTAATATTTGAATACATGCGTTACACTCAACATTCAACACTTTATAAATTGGTGTCTAATTTTGAATTGCAGGTATATGCCGGTGATACCGATGCTGCTAGTGAACGGCGCCGAAGGCATAGGTACTGGCTGGATGACGAAGATCCCGAACCACAATCCGCGCGAAATCGTTGCCAACATCAAGCGCATGATGCAGGGCGAGGAGCCGCTGCCGATGAAGCCGTGGTACAAGAACTTTCTGGGCGAAATCGATCCGCTCGGCTTGGAGAAGTTTGTGGTGAACGGCGAGGTGGGCATCATCAGCGACACTCGGCTTGAGATCACAGAGCTGCCGGTCGGCACCTGGACGCAGAACTACAAGGAGTCGGTGCTCGAGCCGATGCTGCATGGTGCCGACAAGACGCCAGCTTGTATCACGTGAGTTGGCCCTTGCATCCGATCACCAATTATCCATTGAAGTATACTAATTTGATGGCTGATGAAACGCCTCATTTTATAGAGTGGATATTCATAATTAGCTGTTGCATGGCGCCGAAAAAGACTCAATCTTGTATCACGTGATCTATGATTATATTTATTTGGTGGCTGATGAGACGCCGTCTTGCATCACGTGAGTTGGTCCATGCATCGGATGATCAATTATCTATTAAAGTGTATTAATTTGGTGGCGTGGCTGATGAAACGCCTTATTTTATAGAGTGGATTGGGTTGTTGATATTCATGATTATCTGTTGCAAGGCGCCGAGAAAGACGCCATCTTGTATAATAGATTCACGTGATCCATGAATATATATATTTGGGGCTAATGAGACGCTGTCTTTTATTATGTATGACCTTATTTTGTATAAATTTCAATTTTTGTCAAAAAAAAAAACTGAAAAATACAATACAAATAATGCAAACGAATACAAAACAATTCTTTAAATTCTGAAATATACTATTTATATCATTTATATATTTTTAGGAAAAATACAATACAAATAATGCAAACAAATACAAAACAATTCTTTAAATTCTGAAATATACCATTTATATTATTTATATATTTATTTAATTTGATCACTTTAACAGTCTTTCATTTCAAGTAATTAGCGTAGAATTTAGATCCAGTCCAAATCACTCCATATTTGCAGGATTTTTCATTAAGGATTAACTTAGTCATCTGACTACGACCCAATAGTTCAAATTAATGTACAACTGTCAAATTTGTTCTCATCTATCCTGTATATTTTGCCAAATTATCATGGAAAGTTATTGCGCCCAAAAACAAGTACAAATGATGAAAAGAAATTGTTCTATGCAGCCATTTTTCCTAGAGTTTCGCCTATTTTACGTGCGCAGAAATCGTCCAACCGAGATGACTATTCACAAAGTGAAAATAAATTCTAGGAAACTGATTGTTGATTATTCAAACAAAACACAATTTCGTGAACTTTACAAAAAAAAATCCTTTTAACTTTCAAACCCTAACACAAAGTGAAAATAAATTCGAGGAAACTGATTGTTGATTATTCAAACAAAACACAATTTCGTGAACTTTACAAAAAAATCCTTCCAACCCTAAAACTAATGGAATAATAATGATGATGATAGTCTACATACAGATTTGTGATTGAATTTGAAATTTTAGAAAATCACAATTTCAACAATCATATTGTTTTTGACATTGTTGATATGCTGTGGGTTTAGATGGCCAAGTCTCAACTTGTTTTATCCAATTTATAATCTGTAGAACTGGAGAATATGTTTTGCGGTGATGCCAAAATCTCATTTTGGTCTAAATTGCATTTTACCTTAGCTAAAACTATATCTTGGCTTTGACTAAATTGTAGTTAAAACTTAGCTGACTATTTGTTGCGAGTATTTAGAATATTTTGCAAATATATTATAATTATTTAATCATTGACAAATGTGTTTTCAGTGAATACAAGGAGTACAACACAGACGCCACAGTAAAGTTTGTCATCACAATGTCAGCTGATAAGCTCGCGCAAGCTGAAAATGAAGGCCTGCACAAGTTTTTCAAGCTGCAAACACTCATCAACAGTTCTATTAGTTAGTTCTATTCGACTTGCATTCTTAGTTTTAAGCAAATTCGCATTCTTGCATTCTTAGCTCATGGTTTTATTCATAGTTCATAAACCAATATCACTTTTAAAACCATCTTAGGCACGGTTGCACAAACGCCTGTTGAATTTCAATCGTGATTAAACGCCACGAGAACCAATCAGAGAAGCCATCTTTTCAAAAAAATCCATCTCTTATTTGTTCTCGTGGCATTTACTCATTTAAATTCGTGTGCTTTTAAGTTCAACAGGCTTTTGTTCAACCGCGCCATACTCTTCTAAAGACTAGTGAACTTGTCGTGTCTATAAAGATTTGATGGGATTTATCCTGTCTTCGAAAAATTAAGCCAGTTACATACACATCAATTTTTGGACGTTTTACATTTTGTCGTTCTTATGATATCTAGGCCTACAAGATTAAACGGAACTTGACAAACACATCATCTGTTTACCGAGATATGTTTGATCTAATCTAAAAATCGGTGTGTGTGTAACTAGACTTACAATCATTTTTTATAGAATCATTAGTTCCCTTTTATTTTTTGAAGATACATCCCGTTTCGGCCAACCGGACACTTGTTTAGAAGAAGACACCGGCCAAATTTGGACACGAAACCGGACGAGTTTTCCAAATAAATGAAGGAATACAGTACTAGTAATTCTATATGAAAACTATTTAGTAGGCCTAGCCCTGTAGAAATGAATAGAATAAATTACAAAAAATATGTTTAGTAAAATTTCTCATTTCATAATAATTTATTATGCCTGCATCAATTTTCAATGTATGCTGCCAATTAAATTTCTTACAGTACAGTTGATTATTGCTTAATCATAATTTAATCAATCATTGCTTACCACTCGACCAATGCTGACGGCTTTTAAGGCTGTGCAAAGGCTAAAAATTAACTTTCTACTCGTGATATTTTTCAAAGTTTTTTTGGATTTGTATATCATCAAGCTATCAAAATGGAAAAGTTTTCTCGGGAAATTTTTTTTTCGATCATTACTTTTTGAGATATGAGCGCCTGAAGTTTAATTTTTTGGGACGGAACATTTCAAATTCGGTAAGATATAAATCCATGAGATTTAGAGGATGGATTATTCATGGAATTGTTGATCTAGTAAAACAAAAATTTTCTGAAAATATCAATTTTTAAGATAAAAATTACTAAAGATTACTAAAAACAACCAAAAATAACTTTTAGTTGAGTTATTTTTAGTAAATTGAATAACTTTTTCAAAAATTGATATACAAATCGAAAAACTTTGAAAAACATCACGAGTAGAAAGTTTATTTTTAGCCTTTGCACAGCCTTAAAAGTGGATCTCACCATTGATTGATGAAATTTATAGATCGATTATCGATTTATAGATTTACAAAATCGTTCTTCATTTTATTTTCACAAATAGCATATCATTAAAATTATTATGAGAGAAGTGAAAAGGTAACCTTATTAAAATATAGTTCTTGATTGTAAAAGTTTTGGAATTTTGTATATGTTGTTATGTTTTCAGTGTGCGTTTGACAAAGACAACTGTTTGAAGAGATACACCTCGGCGATTGAAGTGCTGAAGGAATTTTTCCCCGCAAGGATGTTGTACTACGAGAAGAGGAAAGACAATATGGCCGGCACTCTCGAAGCCGAAACTAGAAAATTGTCCAACCAGGCAAGGTAATAATCGACTTTATATTTGAACTTTGATAATATATTAAATGTAACTTTTATTATATTGATAGTAATATTTTTATTTTATTTGATGACACGACTGGCTACGGGTATTCGTCCCACTATCCAAATAAATTATTATTTTGGAGTGTAACCTATACTCGTGATGCTACTTTGAATTGAAAAAAGAAATTTAGATAGTCAGATGATTTTGTTTTCCCGAAAATGAAATCGTTGTTCATTATTGAATGAATGTGAAACTGAAATTAAGATGTAGCATTACGTTACTGTAAAAAACGTAAACGTACGTGAATATTGAGTTTTTTAAAGTCAACTTATTTAACAATGGTGTTGTAGTGTCATTATATTATTGGCATTGTTTGAGAAAAGACTCTAAAGTCTAGAACGCTGTTTGAAGTCTAGAACAAGTCAAGTTTGGGCAAAGGAATATTCTACACAATTTTTCTCAGTGATTGAATAAATAATTATTTGTTAAAAATTATGGAGCAATAAAGTTTGCATACAGGATGAGTAGCATACACAATTTATTTGAAATTGCAACAAACCGAAAATTCTAATGTTTTTTTACAACGAAGCAACAAGTAACCAACTGTGGATTAGCTACAAGACTCTTAGGGCCGGTTTCTGAGCTCGGGATTCAGCTGAGTTCTAGACTTTAAACAGCTGGAGTCAGAAAATTGGCTTTCCGAAACGGGGCGTAGTCGCAGTTTTTATGGTAATCTTTATTTTCTCATTTCTATGATTGGAAACGTTTTCCCTTGACGAAATTAAACATTCCTAAATATTTCAAATTAGCTGAAACTTTACACTATTTTCTCTTTATTTTATTTTGTGTTCAATTTTCTAGTTTATCGAAATTTAATTTAAACGTGACTTTGAATATGACTACGACTACGCCCCGTTTCAGAAACCCAATTCTCTGACTCCAGCTGTTTAAAGTCCAGACTTACCTAAATCCCGAGCTTAGAAATCGGCCTAAGAGTTAGCTAATCCACAGTTGGTTACTTGTTGCTTCATTGTAAAAAACATTGGAATTCTCGGTTTTTTGCAATTTCAAATAAATTATTGTGTATGCTACTAATCCTATATGCAAACTTCATTGCTCCATAATTTTTAACAAATAAA